>NC_085136.1:321103265-321138599 GCF_035046485.1 Aedes albopictus | reverse complement strand
TCCTGGAAGGAATCTCTTCGGATTCCTGGAAGGAATCTCTTCGGATTCCTGGAAGGAATCTCTTCGGATTCCTGGAAGGAATCTCTTCGGATTCCTGGAAGGAATCTCTTCGGATTCCTGGAAGGAATCTCTTCGGATTCCTGGAAGGAATCTCTTCGGATTCCTGGAAGGAATCTCTTCGGATTCCTGGAAGGAATCTCTTCGGATTCCTGGAAGGAATCTCTTCGGATTCCTGGAAGGAATCTCTTCGGATTCCTGGAAGGAATCTCTTCGGATTCCTGGAAGGAATCTCTTCGGATTCCTGGAAGGAATCTCTTCGGATTCCTGGAAGGAATCTCTTCGGATTCCTGGAAGGAATCTCATCGGATTCCTGGAAGGAATCTCTTCGGATTCCTGGAAGGAATCTCTTCGGATTCCTGGAAGGAATCTCTTCGGATTCCTGGAAGGAATCTCTTCGGATTCCTGGAAGGAATCTCTTCGGATTCCTGGAAGGAATCTCTTCGGATTCCTGGAAGGAATCTCTTCGGATTCCTGGAAGGAATCTCTTCGGATTCCTGGAAGGAATCTCTTCGGATTCCTGGAAGGAATCTCTTCGGATTCCTGGAAGGAATCTCTTCGGATTCCTGGAAGGAATCTCTTCGGATTCCTGGAAGGAATCTCTTCGGATTCCTGGAAGGAATCTCTTCGGATTCCTGGAAGGAATCTCTTCGGATTCCTGGAAGGAATCTCTTCGGATTCCTGGAAGGAATCTCTTCGGATTCCTGGAAGGAATCTCTTCGGATTCCTGGAAGGAATCTCTTCGGATTCCTGGAAGGAATCTCTTCGGATTCCTGGAAGGAATCTCTTCGGATTCCTGGAAGGAATCTCTTCGGATTCCTGGAAGGAATCTCTTCGGATTCCTGGAAGGAATCTCTTCGGATTCCTGGAAGGAATCTCTTCGGATTCCTGGAAGGAATCTCTTCGGATTCCTGGAAGGAATCTCTTCGGATTCCTGGAAGGAATCTCTTCGGATTCCTGGAAGGAATCTCTTCGGATTCCTGTAAGGAATCTCTTCGGATTCCTGGAAGGAATCTCTTCGGATTCCTGGAAGGAATCTCTTCGGATTCCTGGAAAGAATCTCTTCGGATTCCTGGAAGGAATCTCTTCGGATTCCTGGAAGGAATCTCTTCGGATTCCTGGAAGGAATCTCTTCGGATTCCTGGAAGGAATCTCTTCGGATTCCTGGAAGGAATCTCTTCGGATTCCGGGATGGAATCCCTTCGGATTCCGGGAAGGAATCTCTTCGGATTCCGGGATGGAATCCCTTCGGATTCCGGGAAGGAATCCCTCCGGATTCCGGGAAGGAATCTCTTCGGATTCCTGGAAGGAATCTCTTCGGATTCCTGGAAGGAATCTCTTCGGATTCCTGGAAGGAATCTCTTCGGATTCCTGGAAGGAATCTCTTCGGATTCCTGGAAGGAATCTCTTCGGATTCCTGGAAGGAATCTCTTCGGATTCCTGGAAGGAATCTCTTCGCATTCCTGGAAGGAATCTCTTCGGATTCCTGGAAGGAATCTCTTCGGATTCCTGGAAGGAATCTCTTCGGATTCCTGGAAGGAATCTCTTCGGATTCCTGGAAGGAATCTCTTCGGATTCCTGGAAGGAATCTCTTCGCATTCCTGGAAGGAATCTCTTCGGATTCTTGGAAGGAATCTCTTCGGATTCCTGGAAGGAATCTCTTCGCATTCCTGGAAGGAATCTCTTCGGATTCCTGGAAGGAATCTCTTCGGATTCCTGGAAGGAATCTCTTCGGATTCCTGGAAGGAATCTCTTCGGATTCCTGGAAGGAATCTCTTCGGATTCCTGGAAGGAATCTCTTCGGATTCCTGGAAGGAATCTCTTCGGATTCCTGGAAGGAATCTCTTCGGATTCCTGGAAGGAATCTCTTCGGATTCCTGGAAGGAATCTCTTCGGATTCCTGGAAGGAATCTCTCCGGATTCCTGGAAGGAATCTCTTCGGATTCCTGGAAGGAATCTCTCCGGATTCCTGGAAGGAATCTCTCCGGATTCCTGGAAGGAATCTCTCCGGATTCCTGGAAGGAATCTCTCCGGATTCCTGGAAGGAATCTCTCCGGATTCCTGGAAGGAATCTCTCCGGATTCCTGGAAGGAATCTCTCCGGATTCCTGGAAGGAATCTCTCCGGATTCCTGGAAGGAATCTCTCCGGATTCCTGGAAGGAATCTCTCCGGATTCCTGGAAGGAATCTCTCCGGATTCCTGGAAGGAATCTCTCCGGATTCCTGGAAGGAATCTCTCCGGATTCCTGGAAGGAATCTCTCCGGATTCCTGGAAGGAATCTCTCCGGATTCCTGGAAGGAATCTCTCCGGATTCCTGGAAGGAATCTCTCCGGATTCCTGGATAGAATCTCTCCGGATTCCTGGAAGGAATCTCTCCGGATTCCTGGAAGGAATCTCTCCGGATTCCTGGAGGGAATCTCTCCGAATTCCTGGAAGGAATCTCTCCGGATTCCTGGAGGGAATCTCTCCGGATTCCTGGAGGGAATCTCTCCGGATTCCTGGAAGGAATCTCTCCGGATTCCTGGATAGAATCTCTCCGGATTCCTGGAAGGAATCTCTCCGGATTCCTGGAAGAAATGTCTCCGGATTCCTGGAAGGAATCTCTCCGGATTCCTGGAAGGAATCTCTCCGGATTCCTGGAAGGAATCTCTTCGGATTCCTGGAAGGAATCTCTCCGGATTCCTGGAAGGAATCTCTCCGGATTCCTGGAAGGAATCTCTCCGGATTCCTGGAAGGAATCTCTCCGGATTCCTGGAAGGAATCTCTCCGGATTCCTGGAAGGAATCTCTCCGGATTCCTGGAAGGAATCTCTCCGGATTCCTGGAAGGAATCTCTCCGGATTCCTGGAAGGAATCTCTCCGGATTCCTGGAAGGAATCTCTCCGGATTCCTGGAAGGAATCTCTCCGGATTCCTGGAAGGAATCTCTCCGGATTCATGGAAGGAATCTCTCCGGATTCCTGGAAGGAATCTCTCCGGATTCCTGGAAGGAATCTCTCCGGATTCCTGGAAGGAATCTCTCCGGATTCCTGGAAGGAATCTCTCCGGATTCCTGGAAGGAATCTCTCCGGATTCCTGGAAGGAATCTCTCCGGATTTCTGGAAGGAATCTCTCCGGATTCCTGGAAGGAATCTCTCCGGATTCCTGGAAGGAATCTCTCCGGATTCCTGGAAGGAATCTCTCCGGATTCCTGGAGGGAATCTCTCCGAATTCCTGGAAGGAATCTCTCCGGATTCCTGGAGGGAATCTCTCCGGATTCCTGGAGGGAATCTCTCCGGATTCCTGGAAGGAATCTCTCCGGATTCCTGGATAGAATCTCTCCGGATTCCTGGAAGGAATCTCTCCGGATTCCTGGAAGAAATGTCTCCGGATTCCTGGAAGGAATCTCTCCGGATTCCTGGAAGGAATCTCTTCGGATTCCTGGAAGGAATCTCTTCGGATTCCTGGAAGGAATCTCTCCGGATTCCTGGAAGGAATCTCTCCGGATTCCTGGAAGGAATCTCTCCGGATTCCTGGAAGGAATCTCTCCGGATTCCTGGAAGGAATCTCTTCGGATTCCTGGAAGGAATCTCTTCGGATTCCTGGAAGGAATCTCTTCGGATTCCTGGAAGGAATCTCTCCGGATTCCTGGAAGGAATCTCTTCGGATTCCTGGAAGGAATCTCTTCGGATTCCTGGAAGGAATCTCTCCGGATTCCTGGAAGGAATCTCTCCGGATTCCTGGAAGGAATCTCTCCGGATTCCTGGAAGGAATCTCTCCGGATTCCTGGAAGGAATCTCTCCGGATTCCTGGAAGGAATCTCTCCGGATTCCTGGAGGGAATCTCTCCGGATTCCTGGAAGGAATCTCTCCGGATTCCTGGATAGAATCTCTCCGGATTCCTGGAAGGAATCTCTCCGGATTCCTGGAAGAAATGTCTCCGGATTCCTGGAAGGAATCTCTCCGGATTCCTGGAAGGAATCTCTCCGGATTCCTGGAAGGAATCTCTTCGGATTCCTGGAAGGAATCTCTCCGGATTCCTGGAAGGAATCTCTCCGGATTCCTGGAAGGAATCTCTCCGGATTCCTGGAAGGAATCTCTCCGGATTCCTGGAAGGAATCTCTCCGGATTCCTGGAAGGAATCTCTCCGGATTCATGGAAGGAATCTCTCCGGATTCCTGGAAGGAATCTCTCCGGATTCCTGGAAGGAATCTCTCCGGATTCATGGAAGGAATCTCTCCGGATTCCTGGAAGGAATCTCTCCGGATTCCTGGAAGGAATCTCTCCGGATTCCTGGAAGGAATCTCTCCGGATTCTGGAAGGAATCTCTCCGGATTCCTGGAAGGAATCTCTCCGGATTTCTGGAAGGAATCTCTCCGGATTCCTGGAAGGAATCTCTCCGGATTCCTGGAAGGAATCTCTCCGGATTCCTGGAAGGAATCTCTCCGGATTCCTGGAAGGAATCTCTCCGGATTCCTGGAAGGAATCTCTCCGGATTCCTGGAAGGAATCTCTCCGGATTCCTGGAAGGAATCTCTCCGGATTCCTGGAAGGAATCTCTCCGGATTCCTGGAAGGAATCTCTCCGGATTCCTGGAAGGAATCTCTCCGGATTCCTGGAAGGAATCTCTCCGGATTCCTGGAAGGAATCTCTCCGGATTCCTGGAAGGAATCTCTCCGGATTCCTGGAAGGAATCTCTCCGGATTCCTGGAAGGAATCTCTCCGGATTCCTGGAAGGAATCTCTCCGGATTCCTGGAAGGAATCTCTCCGGATTCCTGGAAGGAATCTCTCCGGATTCCTGGAAGGAATCTCTCCGGATTCCTGGAAGGAATCTCTCCGGATTCCTGGAAGGAATCTCTCCGGATTCCTGGAAGGAATCTCTCCGGATTCCTGGAAGGAATCTCTCCGGATTCCTGGAAGGAATCTCTCCGGATTCCTGGAAGGAATCTCTCCGGATTCCTGGAAGGAATCTCTCCGGATTCCTGGAAGGAATCTCTCCGGATTCCTGGAAGGAATCTCTCCGGATTCCTGGAAGGAATCTCTCCGGATTCCTGGAAGGAATCTCTCCGGATTCCTGGAAGGAATCTCTCCGGATTCCTGGAAGGAATCTCTCCGAATTCCTGGAAGGAATCTCTCCGGATTCCTGGAAGGAATCTCTCCGGATTCCTGGAAGGAATCTCTCCGGATTCCTGGAAGGAATCTCTCCGGATTTCCGGAAGGAAGGAAAATGATTTGTCGCAAAGTTACAATTTCCAACCCATAGTGCTGCGGTATGGAATAAATAATGTGCATGCAACTCGCACAACACGCCACTGCTGTCGGTGGTGGTCGGAGATCTTGGCAGATGGAAACCACTTTTGCCCCGATGACTTTTCCGTCGTCATCGTCGTCGTCTTCGTCGTGGTTGGTCGTCCTCCTCGTGATGAAAGCTTAAGGATGCCGCACACAGTCGTGAGATTGTGCTCCATATTTCTTAGTTTTGATCGGTTGGTCGGTCTACGTCGTCGTCCTAGGTAGCGTAACGGAATTCGTCTTGATGGTTGTGGCAGCAAACATAAGCAGCAATAACAACTTTTTGCGTGGTGGGAGGAGGTGATATGGTGAGGGTGCTGGAACACCAAAGGAGCTCTTGGAAGGAGCTGAATGCATTCTGTAAGAGGTTTGGATGAGCTTTGAAGGCACATCAGCATCACTGCGCTTGCTAAGATGACTATCGTGACTCACAGCAGCAGCGCGGAGCAAGTTGATTGGAAATCAAATATTGGTCCAAGCTTGTAGCGGGTTCACTATGATGCGCTGAGTGTGGAGGATAGGTAACGGTGTTCAATAAGCTTCTGCGAATATCAATTTACTTTTGACGGTAGTCACGTTCAATAGGAGCACTCAATGGTTCGGTAAGTATCTTGAACATGGAGATCTAACGACACACGAAAGATGGAGTGAAATATTTATAAAATAAATATTTTGCGGAATCGTCAAACGTCATGTGTTGTGAGGATTTAGAAATCTGGATTCTTAGAACCATCAGGACACTATAACATTTTTATGTTGATCTCATTTGAATAGGTGTCAACTTTTAACAATACCAAGCTTCATTATCAAATAATTTTGGAAAACCTCGAAAAAATAAACAAGCCTCAATTTCAGCCTTACCCACCAGCAACAATATTGTGGCAGGATCCCATCCAAACAGCCCTCCCTTTAGTCAGCAATTTCCCAATTCCTTCATAACAACCGAAAACAATCATAAAAAGAGGATTATCCCGTCGCCGTCCTGCCATAAGAATCGGAATCAACTCCCACGCACCCACACAACACACAAAACATGAATCGCCACCACATTGTGTCCTCATCATCGTCCCCCACTTCACAACGGCCATCAGCAAAGTCATCATCTTTCCTCCCCTCCACTGACTGACTTTCGTCGTCCTTCGCCATCCCGGGGATGAAAATTCCAATGTCGCAATAAATAATTTTCCATCCGAAGCAGGAAAAACCTCGGACGACGACGCTGGCTGGCTGGAGACTGGAAAGAATTTAGGCCTCTCGAAGCGAAAAACGCTTGTGATTATGATTATGGAGGTTTTCCCACTAGGCGGAAAGACGATTGACACAACTTGCCTCCGTCGCGTCGCGTCACCACCGTTGGTCCCCCGGGGGACTTTGCCCGCTTCATCCGGATGCCCGGATTCTGACTTGGCCCTGGGGTAAAAACCACATCTCAGCAAATCCTCTCCCTTGCTTCTTTGCGGAGAGGGGAAGACGACGGTCGCAATCAAAGCAGTGTTTCCCAACGTTTTCCATGTGGTTAAGGTGTGGTTAATTTCTCGTAGAAATGAAGCCTTGTTTGTTTCGGCAACAACTATGGATTCGATGGGAACAGGATATGTATGATTTGTTGATATTAGCTTCCCTACACTGGGCAGAATGGGCAGCACGAAAAAAAAACATAAATAAGAGGGCATCCATAAAGTGCGTCCCGCTTAGAGGGGGAAGGGGGGTTCTCAAATGTGTGACAAGCAATGTACAGGTATACCTCGATTTAGTGGACCCTCGATTATATAGACCCTCGATTTTATGTACTTCGATTTTATGTACATTTTACCTCGATTTTATGTACATTTTTTTAATGATAAAATTAGCAATTTTCAATCAGTTTAATACTTGCAGTTTGTATCATGATGAATTATAATGCAGGGGTTTTCAGCTCTTTTGACTCGTGGAGCACTTTATATCAATAAATTATTTTGTGGAGCACCCATATTAGACCCACATGACAAAATGTGTGATAAACTATTTCTAGTGCTGTCATGGTAGAATCAGAGCTAGTTAGTCAAGATTCTCCGATTCCAGCGTCCCTACACGTGTACATTTCCAAGGATGAATTCCTGGAGGAATCTCTGAAGGAACCGCTTGAGCAATTCCTGAAGGAACTGCTGGAACAACTTCTAAAGAAATCCCTGCCGAAATGTCTGAAGTAATTCTAGTAATATTCAAGAAGTCTCTAAAGTATCGCTGAAGAAATTTCAGAAGCAATTTAAAAAAAAATCTGAAGAAAATTCTAAATAAATTTCTGAATGAATTTCGGAAAAAAAGGAATATTTTTAGAATCCATAGATGGATTTTTTGAGGATGTTACGGAAAGAATAACTGGAAACTCCCATTGGAATACCTAACAAAACCTCTTGAGATATTGTTGTTAAAAAAAATCCTGGAGAAATCCCCAAACAAAAATCCTAAACATTTTTTAATGAACTCCTTGATAAATCCATAGAGAAATTCATAGAAGTATGCTTGGAGGAAATCCTGGAAGAGTTTCTGCGAAAATACATAGAGGAATACTCAGCGGAATTTCTGATGAAATCTCTGTGTCAATTTTAGCAGGAATCTTTGCAATAATGTCTTTCAGCCTTTCCATAGCAATCTTTTGTAGAAGTCTGCAAAATCTGTAGGAAATTTTCTTTAAGGATTTTCAAAGACTCTCTTAAGAAATTCTTGAAGCAATTTCTCAAAGAGAAATATTTTGAAGGAATACCAAAAGGAATGTGAATAAATTTTGGGAATTTCCTTAATAATCTGTTGTAGAGAATTCCTAAAGCAATCTTTGGAGACAGTTCTTTAGAAAGTTTCTAAGGAAAAATTTGAAAGAGTTTTGAGCTTCTGATTCTCAATGTTTTCGTGAATCATATTCTAAAAAAATTATGGAATTTTTTTAAGAAACTTCATGAAAGGTTTTCTAGATGAATGCTTTGAAAAAAAAAATCGGGAAGAATCTCTATTGAAGAAATCCGAAGAAATTCGTAGATAAATTTCTGGAACAATCTATGCAAAATTTTTTGAACCCATTTTTGGAAGCTATCCATGCAAGACTTTCTTAAGGTGTTCTTGGTGAAATTTCTAAATGACATACTAAAGTTTAGAGGAACCTCTAGAAGATTTTGTGAAAAAATTTTGACTGAATTTCGTAAGGATTCCCTGGATGATTTTTTGAAGTAAATCTACGAGCAGTTTCCAAAGAAGTCCCTGACAGAAATTCTTTTAAAATCTATGGAAGATTTTATCAAGAGCTCGTGAAAGATTTTTTTAACGAATCCTAGGATTGATTTCAGCAAGGGTCCATGGAAGATTTATCGAAAAATCTGTAGAAGTTCGTTCAAAAACATCCTTGAAGAAATTTGTGAAGAAATCCATGGAGGAAAATCTGGAGATATTTTTGAAGAAATTATTCGTCGAATTTATAATAAAAATGTATAAGAAAAACCATGGGAGGTTATCTGAAAGAACCCCTGAAAAAAAAATGTGAAGGAACTCCCAGGGTAGTTTCTATAGGAATGCCTGGAGAAAATTCCCGAATGGTTCTCACATTTTTTTAAGAAACCCTGGAGAAATTCCTAGAGAAATCCCAGGAAGGTTTTTTTTACAAAAATTTAGTTTAAAAAAATCTTTGAAGCAATTTCTAAAGCAAACCCCGGAGAAAGTTTTGGAATAAATCATAGGGGGATCGTTTGAGAGAATACTTAAAGGAATTTCCGAAAGATTTTTCGGATAAAAACTGAAACAGTCTCAAAAAAGGTAAAGGAGGAATTTCTACAACAAATCATTCACATCTCTTTCTGAAAATTCTGAAGAAATTCTTAGAAATTGGAAGTTACTGTGGGAATATTTGGTGAAATCCTTGGAAGAATTTCCAAAGTATCCCAGTTCAAATTTTTGAAGGAACTTTTGAAACGTTTTCTGAAAAATAGTTTCTGAAGGCATCGCTGAATATTTTATTAAGGGAATCTCTGGGGAAATTTCTGAATAAATGTCTAAAGATATTTCTGAAGGAATCTTTGAACGCATATTTTGTAAGAATCCCTATAGAGATTCCTCTATAGAGGAATTTCTACTCATATTCATGGATATTTTTTTGGAAAAAAGGGAGAATTTCAGAATTAAATCATGCAAGACGCTTTGATAGAATTTTTTGTGAAATTTATAGAATAAAAGAAATATCTTGAATATTCATGAAAGATTTTTTGAAAGAATCCGTGAAGGATTTTTTGGCGAAATAAAAATAGAATAGAAGAATTTCTGATTTTTTTTTGTAGATTTTCTAATGTAAGCTCCACAAGATTCTCTTACGAATGCCTAGAGCAATTTATGAATAAATGACTAAAGGAATTTCTGAAACAATCCCTGTGTGAATTTCTCGAACAATCTCTGAAATGATTTGTGAAAAATCATGGAGGAATTGGTGGAGCAAATCTTGCCAAATTTCGTTAAAAAATTCTTTGTGGCTCTTCTGGAGGAACACATGGAAGATTTTCTGAAATATTCTGTAACATGATTTGATGTAGAAAGTTTTATTCGGAGACCGTCGTAATCAAGTTGGAAATTCTGGGTTCACTTAATTTAATTTAACACCCCAGAATTGCAACAAAAGACGACCAAGTAGATAGCAGCACAAACCTACACTACTCGTACAGAAAGATCGTTCGGCAAATACAGCACAACCTGTAATCACGCTCTATCAGGTGCTTGTCATTGTCACGAATCTTTAAATTTCCGAAGGAACCCTTTGAGGAAGTTCAGATGCCTGGAGGAATTTAGGAACATTTTTAATTTTTTGGGACATTTATGCAAATAACGTTATTGTGTATGTCCATTGCTCAAAATATTGGCTTTTGAATCAACCATGCATAGTTTTGCAGACAAAAGATTTCGATCGTAACAAAAAAAGCGAGATAGTGGTTTATTCGTTATTTAGCGAGAATTACTAATATATGCCAAAAACTCCGAGCCTTTTATCGAAAACTCAATTTTCATGCAATTTTTATATGTTTTGGTACATTTTGGTATAAAATTTACATAAAAATAAAATAAAAAAAACTGCTTCGATTTTATGTAAAATTCGATTTTATAGACATTTCAAAAATTGAATTGTCCACTAAATCGAGGTATACCTGTATTAGGTATAAAAAAACCGTATTAAGGCGGAGGGGGGGTTGAAATTTTCCATTTTTCGCGTGACTTACTTAATGGATGCTCCCTGGTCGATGAGAGGAGAATAACACCGAAGCTATACGTCGATGTTTTGTGAAACATATAAATCAGGCCAAACATTTCAATAGGTCCTATCTGCATTTGAGAGACTCTCTTTGTTCACTTTCTCTTTCAATTATTGCAATGTAATGGTACACTTTTTAACTATTTTTGCAGTACAAATCAAAAGACGATTGTTTTGACCATCGTTCAATGCAAGGAGACAATCATAATACAAATAAACAGCTGAGATATTAACGAAAGAGAGGGAAACCAAAGAGAGCCTCTCTTCTGCAGATAGAACCTTTAGACATGTTTGGCCTGAAATATTCGTACACTTATATCACCGAAACAGCAGAACATGGCTTTAATGCTCGAAAATCTGTATATTTGGCATCACTGGTTCACATTGAAAGTGCTCAGAAGGATGAATCATTTTGGTGCTGACACCTCAAGCTCCGTGGTTTTTTAGCGGCAAGCGAGTCAACGGCTTCCACTGAATCTGCTTCGTCCGACAGTGTTACCCAAATATCTTCGTTTGGTTTGCTTGCGTTCGGCAGATAACCCATTGTGCCAAAGTGTGCCAGAGCACACTTCAACAAGCCCCCCATATGCACTGTAGGCCACTGGGTTACAGTTTTGGTGAACTTAAAGACAAATCATTGTAGATCCCTCAAATCTGT
Organism: Aedes albopictus; assembly: GCF_035046485.1. Classification (NCBI taxonomy): domain Eukaryota; kingdom Metazoa; phylum Arthropoda; class Insecta; order Diptera; family Culicidae; genus Aedes; species Aedes albopictus. The sequence goes on along the minus strand of NC_085136.1, from coordinate 321,127,359 downwards.
TCTCGCAATTTGCCGATAACTCTAACGAAGTTAGTCTCCCTAGGGTTCATTCAAATATTACGTAACGCAAAATTTGACAATTTGAGACCCCCTCCCTCCCCCACGTAACAACTTTTGTATGGGACATTTTGAAATTTTGTATGGAGCGTAACACAGCGTTAGACCCCCTCCCTCCCCCCTAAGCGTTACGTAATATTTGAACGAACCCCTATCACTGTATGTATATCTCCGAAGGTGCCCCCTCCGTGCAATGAACATGGTGGAGAAGGCAACTCATCGTTCTACTTCGTGTCAGCTCTGAACTAAATATGAATAAAATGAATAGGAAACCCAGCAAAGATGGTACTAATGTGCGATTACATGTTCTGCGCGTCGAAATGGTCGTGTCCGATTTAGTTGAATGACTTCACGTCCGGCACAGTATGGCCTCGGACGCTGTAATCCGTCCCCCTCCATTGCAATGATTGTAACACCGATGATAGCCATCGATGATACTTTTTTTGGTAGCACTATCGGGAACATAAATGCAAAGGGCGCTTACAAGAACTCTACGCCACTCAGTAAACAGATTGGAACTTGATGATGAACCTGAGCGTATTTGTGGAATACCTGTAAGTAAAAAGAAAAAAATCGGGCTAAGTAATTCCACTAAGAATTTGCATCCTTTGGCAGATACGTATTTCGACCTCAACTGTAAGGTCGTCTTCAGTGTCTTGTAGAGTCGAGTCAAGTACAAGACACTGAAGACGACATTACAGTTGAAGTCGAAATACGTATCTGTCGAAGGATGCAAATTCTTAGTGGAATTAAAAGGAACAGTACTTAGCCCGATTTTCTTCTTTTTACTTAGAATGGAACTTATTTCCAAATAGTCGTCCATATTGTGATTGTGGTCAATAACGGTGGTTGCATTGAGACTCGAAATCCTTAGCATTCTGGTTCTGAACTATGTATGCTGCAGAGGGCGAGCAGGTTGCAACGTCCATAACGTACGTGTCCGGCATCTTGGATCGATCACTTCAAAAGAGGCATCGCTGAAAATGGTTATCTGCTGGTCTAATCTGGATCTGGTAAAACATTTGCTGTATATCACCAGCCTATCCTAGAATCGATGGAAGAATGTTAGTGGATCTTGTAACTCACCTTTGTAACGCCGCTCAGTCACAAGAGTTCGTGCCCACTCTGGATCGGCATTTTCCGCCGAAACTATGAATTTGCGATTGACGGCTTTCATTAGAAGATGTCTCACGTCCCAACGGCATTATTTGTGCCCTACTACAACTACAACTATACGTACGTGTAATCAACGAGTGGTGTCAGTGTAGGGCCCTTAATTGTTCTGCCTTCACGGTCTTGGTGTGGCTTCGCTTCACAGGTCGGGGTTGCGCGCGAAGCTCTCGGCTGTGCTAACGTGGTTGGCCTGACACAACATGCGACACAAGCTACGGATACACTTTACTGAAGTGGGGGTTGGTTCTATTCATCACCAGTCGTTGTAGGGGTCTCCGGATTGAGCTTGGTGGTGTTCACCATGCTTCTGGTTCTTCACTGGATTGGGTTCACACCTCCACGTGGACACTAACGGGAATGTATCGGTCTTCACTGGAGTTTTCTTTTGTGATGCTCACTGTGCTACAACCGACATGGTTACAGCAACCGCACTGACTTATCCTTATGGAGCAAATAGACTTTTCGAATGCAACGTGGTTTCGTAAAACTTCTTGAACGCTGTCGTTGCTTTCACAGTTCTACTCCAAGTGGCGTTGCGTTGCTGTTTTCTGCAATAGGCAGGCCTCAGAGGTATGGAATTTGTTCGATTAGCTTATCAAACGGTAGAGTTTGTTTAGCGAGTGGGTGCTGATTTCAACACTTGACGTTTTATATTTCACGACCGGTCAAGTCGGAAAAGTTCTAATTTGTTTTTGGAACGGTCGGAATCGCCCGTTCACAACGGACAAAGCGCGAATCATCCCAAGTAACTATTAGCACTATATTTCGCTTTTTTGGCATTATAGGGCTATTATACAACCTAGTGTTCCGCGCAGTGGTAAAACAAATTATTGTAAACTACACCCTCACCATCTACCCACAATTCACCAAACCCGACAGCCGTATGCCAAGCAACCGGCAATACAAACGTAGTGGTATCCCTATAACCTCCCTGAAGAAGACCCAAACCAAGGGTCGAAACGTTGGATGAAATAGTATCATCCCGCTTATATTTTAACCTGATCGAAAAGCCAACCATAGAGGGAAAACTCTGCCAATTCATCGGTCGTTTCCACAATTAGCCAGTTAAATCACAATTGATTTTATGCTATGGAAAACAGATAACAAAAATTAAATATCTAATAAAAAAAAGACACGTGGTTTGGTCGCACGTGGACAACAAATGCTAACAGTTATTTTAAAAACAAACAAACAAACACAGATCATCGCAACGGTAACAATACTTATCAAGGGAGTAGCCAACTTTTCGGGGGGGGGGGGGGGGGGGGGGGGGGCAAGCACCCTTAGCAAATTTGTACCTACTAGCTTTAATAAATAAACGCAATACGATGAAATTGAATATAATAACATTATATTCTAAATGTATTATTAAACCCTTCAGCAGTCACGCTGTTGTATATTATACAATACGTTAAAAAACCTCTGATCTACATATATCAACGTGTTGCTAGTAGCGGTGATCAATTTCTGGAAGATTAAGGATTTTTATTCACAAGTGCATTATTTTGTTCTGATTTTTTTCTGATGATGTCTAAAAAACATTCATAAGAAATTATAGCTGAACTCTTATGAGGACTAACCTAGAATTTACTGGTTCCTGTATAAGTCCTTAAAAAATTATCTTCCAATACTATTCGCTGGAGGAACTCTTCCAGAAATTCTTGAAATAATTTAAAAAAAATCATCAGGTAATCCTGGGTACATCCTTGAAAAGATGATTGAAGGATTAATGAAATTTCCGAAAGAACTCCTGATTGAATTTTTGAAAAGAACCTGAGAGGAATTTCTGAAGAAATTATTTGAGGAATTCCTGGAGCAATCACTTTAAGATTTCCTGGATAAATCCCTAATAAAAGAACTCCTGGATGAATTTCTGGATATTTTTTGGAGAAAATTCAGGAGAAACTCCTGGAGGATTTCTGAGAGAAATACCTAGAAAAATTTCAGAAGAAATCTCTTGAGGTAACCTTAAAGAAATTTCAGAAAAATCCTTGGAGGAATTCTTGGAGAAATCCCTAAAAGAATTGCTGGAGGAATCCCTGAAGAAATTTCTAGGAAAATCTTAAGAGAGAATCCTGGAGAAACTTCTGAACAAATTCCTGGCGTAATTCCTGGAAGAATTCTTGGATGAGACCCTGCACGAATTCCCGGAGCAATTTCTTGGATGAATTCTTGAAGTAATCCGTGGTAAAATTCATGGAGGAATTGCTGGAGAAATCTCCAGAGGAATTCTGGGCGGAATTGCTGGAGAAATATCTGAAAAAAATCCCTAGACATATTCCAGGATGAATTCCTGCAAGAACCCTTGGAGGAATTTCTGGAGGATTCCCTGGAAGAATCTCTGGGAATATCCCTGAAGAAATCCTTGGAAAAATCCCTGCAGCAATTCCTCCACGAATCTCTGGAGGAATTCCTGGAGGAATGTTTGGAGCAATCCCTGAAAAAATCCTGATAGCATTCCTGGAAAATCTCCTGGAAGAATCTCTGAAGATATTCCTAGAGGATTTCCTGAAGAAATTCCTGGAGGAATTGCTGACATAGTTTCTGGATGATGTCCAGGTGCAGTTTCTGGAGAAGCTCCTGGAGAAATTCCTGAAAAAAATGTGGTATTTTCTGGAGGAATTCCTGTAAAAGTTCCTGGAGAAATCCCTGGATAAAATCCTGGAAGAATGCCTGGCCGAATTCCTAGAGGTATTTCTGTGGAAATTGCTGGAGGAACCTCTAGAGGAATTCTTGAAAGGATTGCTGGATGAACTTCTATAGGAATCTCCAGAGGACGTCTATTTCTATTTCTGTTATTTTTCTTTTTCTGAAAAAATCCCTTGAGAAATTCCTGGAGAAATATCTAGTGTAATTTGTGGAGGAATTCCTGTAGAAATCCTCGAAGATGTTCCTGAAATAATCCTTGAAGAAATTCGTGCAGAAATTCCTGGATCAAATCCTGAAGAAATGCCTGGAGGAATTCCTAGAGGTATTCCTGTGGGAATTGCAGGAGGAAGCCATGATGAAATTCCTGGAGGAATTTCTGAAGGAGTTCTTGAAATAATTACTGGATACATTTCTAGTTTCCAGTTAGCATAGTGGTTAAGGCTATGGATCGCCAATACGGAGACAGCGGGTTCGATTCCCGTTACAGTCGGGAAAATTTTCTCGACTCCCTGGGCATAGTGTATCATTGTACTTGCCTCACAATGTACAAATTCATGCAATGGCAGGCAAAGAAAGCCCTTCAATTAATAACTAAGAAAGTGTTCAGAAGACTAAGTTGAAGAGAGGCAGGCCAAGTTCCAATGGCGAACGTCGAGCCATAAAGAAGAAGAAGAAGATTTCTAGAAAAATCTCTAGAGGAATTCTGGGAGATTTCTAGAAAATCCCGAAGGAAATTGTAGCGGAATTTCTGGAGGAATTCCTGGAGAAATCCTCGAAGGAATTTCTGGAGAAATCCCTGGGGGAATCCTTGAAGAAATTTGTAAAGAAATCCCTGGAGGAATCTCTAGAGGAATACCTGGAGGAATCCCTGAAAAAATGCTGAATGTATTTCTTGAGAATTTTCTGGGAGAATTCCTTAGAGGATTTGCTGGAAGAATCCTTAGAGATTTCTTCGGCGCAGGGGTGTCCAACCGGGAGAATTTTGAAATGTCTCTACCTTTTCAGTTACTCAAAATGCTTGGCTGTTTCTTTTTTAATCTCAACTACGATACGTATTTGAGATTTTTTTGTCAAAGATCTACCAAAAACAGCGGAATTTCTAGGGTGCATTCAGGATGTCATCAATGAGTTTTTCCAGGATTGCATTTTTCAAACATACAATTTTGAAGAAGTTTATTGGGAAATATTTGTGAACAAAGTTTCAGAAGGCTTCAGGGGGATTTTCAAGGGTTTTCAGAGAGGTTTTAGATGGATTCTGGGGAATTCGAAGGCGTCAGGAAGGGTTTCTTAGGATTCGAAGGGGTGCGCATTGGTCTCAGGGAATTCCCAGAGATTCACGGGAGTTTCTGAGAGTCGCGTTGGGATTTTCTATTGGTTTCAAGGCGTTCGAGACATTTCAAACTATTTCAGTGGGCTTCAGAGAAACTCAGAATTCTGGAGGAATCCCTGGGGGAATCCTTGAAGAAATTTGTAAAGAAATCCCTGGAGGAATCTCTAGAGGAATACCTGGAGGAATCCCTGAAAAATTGCTAAATGTATTTCTTGAGAATTTTCTGGGAGAATTCCTTAGAGGATTTGCTGGAAGAAACCTTAGAGAAACTTCTGGAGGAATCTCTGGGAAAATCCCTGGAGAAATTCGAGGAGAAATTCCCGGAGGAACCCTTGAAGCAATTCATGAAGGAATCTGAGGTGAAATTCCTGGAGAAATGCCTGGAGAAATCCCTGAAAAATTCCTGAAAGTATTCCCGGAGAATTTCCTGCAAGAATTTCTGTAAAAATTCCACAGAAGATTTTCTGTAAAAAAATCCTGGAGAAATTGCTGACATAATTTCTGAAGGATGTCCAGGAGCAATTCCTGGATAAATTCCTATGAAATTGCTGGAGGAATTCCTGAAGAAATTCTTGGGGTAATTACTGAAGAATTTCCTGGAGGAGTTTCTTTGGGAATTACTGGAGGAATCTTTGGAGGAATGCTTGCAACAATTACTGGATGGATTTCTGTGGAAATCTCTAGAGAAACTCTGTGAGAAATCTGAAAAATGGCCTCAGAATTTACTGGTGGAATTTCTAGGGAAATTTCTGGTGGAATTCCTGGAAAAATCTCGAAGGAATTTCCGAAGGAATCCCTAGGGGAATCCTTGGAGAAATTCGCGGAGAAATCCCTAGAAAAAATCCTGAAGAAGTTCCTAGAAGAATTTTTAGCAAAATTCCTAGAGAAATCCCTGTAGCAGTTCCTGAAGGAAAATCTGGAAGAATTCTGGGAGGAATTCCTGAAAAAAGTCTAGAAGGTATTCCCAGAGATAATCCTGGAACTTTTGAAGAGTTTCCTGGAGAAATTCTTGGATGAATTGCTGACATAATTTATGAAGGAATTCCTGGAGAAATTCCTGAAGAAATTCCTGGAGGAATTCCTCGACGAGACCTTGGAGAAATTCCTGGATGAAAACCTACATGAATTTCTGGAAGTATCCCAGGAAAATTCCTGAAGCAATCCCAGGAGAAACTCCTGGAGGAGTCGATGAAGCAATTCCTGGAGGAATCTCTGCAAGAATCCAATGAGGGATCCCTGGAAGAATGCCTAAAAAATTTTCTAAAAGAATGCCTAGGAGAATTCCTGGTGTAATTTTTGGAGGATTTATTGACGTAATTCCTGGAGAAATCTTTGGAGGAATTCCTGTAGGAGTATCTGAAAAAAATCCTTTGTAGATTTCTTGGATAAATTTCTGTGGGAATTCCTAGTGGAATTCTTGGAAGAATCCTGGAAGCAACTACTGGAGGAATCTCTTTAGGAAGTCCTGATGGAATACATTGAGGATTTCTTGGAGGATTTCTTGGAGGAATCTCTGAAACAATTCTTGTAGGAATTCTTGGAGGGATCCCTGGAAGATATACTAGAGAAATGCCTGTAGGAATTACTAAAGGAATCTCCAGAGGAACTCCTGCAGGAATCCCTAGAGGAATTTCTGGCGGAATTTCTAGAGGAATCTCTAGATGAATTCCTGGAGGAATTTTCAGAGGAACCCCTAGAAAAATTCCTAGAGGAATTAACAGTCCCTGGAGGAAGTACTGAATTCATTCCTGAAGGAGTTCCTCAAAGAATACAAGGAGGGATTGCTGAAGGAATCCTAAGAAGAGTTCCTGGGAGGCTTTTTGGAGGATTTTTTAAAATAAGCTGTTCCAGAAAGAAGCACAGAAGAAATTCCCGATTTATGCCCTGCAGAAATTCAAGGAGGAATCCCTGGAGGATGGCTGTAGGGATTCACGGAGGAGTCTCTAGATACACTCATATAGGAGTCTATAGAAGAATTCCTGGAGCAATATGTGGAGGATTCTCTAGAGGCATTTCTGAAGGAATTCCTGGAACAATTCCTGGAGCAATTTCAGAAGAAATTCGTGGAGGAATCCCTTGAGAAATTCCTGGGGGAATCCCAGGAATAATTCCAGAGGAAATTGCAGATGGAATCCTTGGAAAAATCCTGATGGAATTCTAAGAAGAATTCGTGGACAGTCCCTGGAGGAAGAACTGGATTAATTTCTGGAGGAATTCCTGAAAGAATTCCAAGAGGACCTCCTGAAGGAAAAGTGTTCCTGGAGGAACTTTTAAAATAATCCCTTGAATTGTTCCTGAAAGAAACACAATTTTTCGTCAATCTCTGGTAAAATTTCCTGTAAGGGATTCTGGAAGATATTCCTACTGAAAACTTCGGATTATTGCAGATTGCATTATTGGAGCAATCTCTTGTGGAATTCTTGAAGGAATATATGGAGTAATCCCTGAAGAAATCTCTGAAGCAACACTTGCAAACATATCTGAAAGAATTTCTGTTGACATTCCTTTGGGAATCACTGGAGAAATTCCTGGAGGAACCCTCGAAAAAAAGCACTGCAACAATCACTGGAAGAACCTCTATAGATAACCCAGGAGAAATTCCCGGAGGAATGTCTGGTGAAACCCATAGAGGAATTCTTAGAAAATTCTCTGGAGCTATCCATGATGGAATTATTGAAGGAAGCTATGGGCAAATTCCGGGAGGAATTTGACGAAGCATACTTGCAGAAGTATCTGTGAAAATCTCCGAAGGAATCATGGGAGAAATTCTTGAAGCATTTCTTGGAACAAAGCCCGAAACAATCACTATCGGAACCTTGCAAGATGCCCATGGGAGAATTCACGAAGGAGATACTCCTAGAGAAGTCCCTTGTGGAGTTTCTGAAAGAATCCCTGAAGAAGTTCCTGAATAAATGCATAAAGGGATTTCTAAAGGGGTCCTTTAAAGGATTCGTAAAGTTAACCAAGGTATTTTGCTCTTAGAATGACGTTTGTTTGAATTGAATACTAGAGAAAATTCGTGTAGTAGTAGCACATAACCACACTCTATAGCAGCATATGCTTCTACAAAGTCCTTCTTTTTCCCTACCGCAACTGGTTACGCCATATCTGGAAAATTTGGCATGCTGTATTCCATAAATAAACTTCACAAAATTTAGCCATTCATCCAAGCGTGTTATTTGACAAAATTCTATTTTAACCCTTCAGGACGCGCGCTGTTGTAAAAAGTACAACACTACCAAAAAACCTCGCTCGTCGTATACAGCGCGAGCGCGGTGCAGTTTCGATTGCTTGATGGCGCGCGTCCTGGAAGGTTAAGATGGAAGCGGTTCTCTTGAAGAAATTGTTCGGCAATGAACACAAGAATTATAAGGCAAAGCACTGGACTGTATTGGCACGGGGTATTGGGTATAGCACGGCAGAAGAGAAATGGGATTTCGGAATGGTAGGAATAACACTGGGGATCACTTTCACACTTTCACTTTATTTTTCTCTCTGCTACTATTTACACTTTGGATTGTTTCACTTCGCGTTGTTCAAGCCACGCGAACGCTTGTAACTTGTCCACACTTAATTTGCAACTGACTGGCTTCTCGGCAATACGCCTGTATTTATACTGGCTACGCCTAAATGTAGACTATTCCAGAACATTCTCGAATTACGACCACCAAGAAAAAACGAATATTCTGGAAGGCTCAAACACGTGCTCTGGGCAAAGTAAAAGTTCTCGAATGTTCTACATCTTGAAATTGGAATGTTCTCGAACGACCTTTTTTCCTGCTGGGAGCGAATTTTCGCGAACATACTCCCGCCCGTTGGAATATAGTTCCAATTCCAGTTGTCATTGGTTGTTGCTGTCCTCCAAGGAAGTCAGTGCCTCTACTAATGGCTGGAAAACTTACTCGGGATTCTGGTCGACATTGACTGTCTGTGTATCCATTTGTTGGCAATCGTCGACGTTTTTTCGTCAACATTCCAACCGGCACTGGATGGACGTCATGGCCTGGCAGACTGCTTACTAGGTAAGCACATACTGGGCCGACCTTTGAAGGCTTCTGTATATCATCGCGCTTTACTTGAGTCATCTTGCGTACGAAATGTAGCAGCGTGTGATGCCTCTTTGAACACTTCATACACGACTTTTCACTGGCACACGCTAAGCTACGATGCCCCTTTCTTAAACAATTGAAACACAGGTGTAACTCCTTGACTTTGGTATGGCGCTGATCCACGGACAGTTTCTGGAATGTGGAACACTTAAAATTTTGGTGCTGTCCAGAACAGAAATCGCACACATACACCGACGACACGAACACTGCATTGGATAACTTGGAAGGCACTAATTTGGACGCTGGCGGCTTCTGGTTGGAGACCTTGGGATTCAGGGATACCTTTGGTGCACTGCTCTCGCATCTCTCCAGAATGACGCATCGTTGTTTCAGGAACTTGATTGTCTGCTCGTACTCAGGAAGCTCAGTCTGATCAAATGAAGCCTCCCACAACTCACGGGTTTGATCATCTAAGGCACGAGTGAGCACAGTCACCACGAGCAACTCCGACATTCCTAAAAGCGGTTGACCAAGCTTCAAGAGGTTCTCCACGTGGCGGGTGCATTCATCAATGAGGCTTCGGAGTTCCTTCGACGATCTCTTACTCATCCGCTTCAGATTCAGGAGACCCAGAATATGCGATTCCAGGATCACCCGCGTGTTTCCAAACCTTTCCTCCAGGATGTCCCATGCGCGCTGGTAGTTGTTGTCCTGCAATGTTTTCAGGTCGATCACACCAGCGGCATCACCTTTCAAGGAGTTCTCGAGATGGTACAACTTCACGGCATCTGAATCTGACGAACGCTGCATCAGATCCTGGAACATGGCTTTGAAGCGGGGCCATGCCTCATAATGACCATCGAAGGTTGGCAATGGAGCACCGAAGGACTGCGACTGAACGATGATCTGCTGTTGGTTGGTGGCACGTGATGGCTGCTGGGTTGGAGGCGCAGTTAGCTTCTCGTTCCAGCTCTCGAGCAGCACAGACACCTCCTCGTACAAGTCCAAAAACTTGAGGTAACACTCTTCTTGCTCCTCAAGTCCGTCTGACGGAGACATGGCGATGATTTGTTGATGAAATCTGGTGTACTCGGTGTGAGCATTCTCGACGCTTCGTTGGTACACCTTTATCTTGGCTGAGGTTAGCTCGACGTTGTCTGCTTCGGCTTGTTCCAGGATGGTCTGGATTCGGCTCACATTTCGTTGAGCAGCTCCACGGTTGAGGAACAGCGCTCTCAGTTCTCCGTCATCAGCTGGATCTGGCACCTTCTTCACTGGTGTTCTCTTGGGCGGCATCTTAATCGAGTCTCTCACGGGTCAGCAACGGAAATGCAGACAGGGATTCCGCTGCACTTGACACAACGGATGGAAGGTAGCACGGTATCCGAAGCGATGGATACAATGCCCAACACTACGGCGGAAAACGGGAACTTCGCTTTACTGGAAACGATCACTGGAACCGACGCGTGTGTCGCCACGGACGGAAGAAATCACTTGAAGATTCCGAAGCGACGGACACAAAACACTACGCGACGATGGAATCAATCAGCTATTGGCTGGGAACCGACGCGCTTGTCACAACGGGTGGAACACTATCACAGAATGTCCGGAGTGACGGAAGCTAGCACTACGCGACGGCGGACTCACTCGGGATACCACGAAAATCGACGCGCTTGTCGGACCGGATGGAATCGGCACCACACGAATTCCGGAACGACGGATGAAGTCACTACGCGACGACGCGGTTTACACTCGCGGACCGACACAGATACGGACGTTGTCGAAGCCACGTCCACGCTCTTCACTGCACAGCACGCTGTTGAAGCCACGTGCACGCTTCTGAAACTACGCACGACCGCGCTGTCGAAGCCACGCGGAACGCTTTCACACACTACCGGATCCTTATCCGGCTCGAAGGACCAAATTGTGTTCGGCAATGAACACAAGAATTATAAGGCAAAGCACTGGACTGTATTGGCACGGGGTATTGGGTATAGCACGGCAGAAGAGAAATGGGATTTCGGAATGGTAGGAATAACACTGGGGATCACTTTCACACTTTCACTTTATTTTTCTCTCTGCTACTATTTACACTTTGGATTGTTTCACTTCGCGTTGTTCAAGCCACGCGAACGCTTGTAACTTGTCCACACTTAATTTGCAACTGACTGGCTTCTCGGCAATACGCCTGTATTTATACTGGCTACGCCTAAATGTAGACTATTCCAGAACATTCTCGAATTACGACCACCAAGAAAAAACGAATATTCTGGAAGGCTCAAACACGTGCTCTGGGCAAAGTAAAAGTTCTCGAATGTTCTACATCTTGAAATTGGAATGTTCTCGAACGACCTTTTTTCCTGCTGGGAGCGAATTTTCGCGAACAGAAATATTTAGCAAAATTTCCTGTAGTTTTCGAGTTAAAGAGGTATGATAATTGTGGATAAAAACCTTAATAATTAGAATAGTTTTTTTTTTTGAGATTTATTTTTCAACTCTGAGTTATCGATAATCTTTGAGTTGGCTCGATTTAAAAAAAATAATCTGGCGGCCTGCCCCCCTCTGGCTACGCCCATGATACTTCTGTGTTAAATCCGGTGGCTATCGATGGTTTTGGCTTATGTGAACTATCCATGTTCGTGATTTGACGTCCGTGAGGATATCAATGTATCCGATGCCAGATTCTGAATTTCCGATGGGACCATTTAGAAGCCACAGTTCTACCTTGCGGATACTCAGCATTGAGCGACGATTTCTTGCGCTGCCTTCTTCATCCAACTGAGTACGGCTTCGTGTACTTATTCGTTAGCTAATTCTTCTACCTTCTCCTCAACCACCTTCTCTTGCAGAATCTTTTCACGCTCCAGCTTCTTCAAGTTTAGAAGAATTCTCGCACGGGAAGTTGAACTAGGAGATCTTCTCGACAGCGATTGAACCGACGGGGACCTCTATCCATACACCGATTACACACAACTCAGTTCTCGTGATAGAATGTCTGTTTGAAGCACAGGCAAGATGTATTCATCGCTCACAATCGCCACATTAACCGTTATGTGTCCGACAAACTTTTTGCTTTTTTCTACACCGTGCTTTTTAAATGGGCGCTGGGTACCCGAGTACCCTGTCGGCCACATAAGGGTTAAACTGACATATCTCTTGTACGGCCAAGGATGGGAACACTCACTTGCTATTTTCACAGCTATTTGCATGCTTCCAGTGAGCAATTCGCTGTTCAAAAGACACTAGACAACGGACCAGCATGCAACGCCCAGTAGCACAGCCGAAAACTTTTCCGGACAGCTGCGGCGGGAATCGAGCCCGCGCTCCGCTGCACGATGCTTGCTGACACTAGGCGCACGACCACGAAGCCACAAAATTTATTGACCAGTGGGTGAATTCCGGCGCACAATTTCTTCGAAGAGAAGAAAATTTTCTTACTAGTGGGCAATGGAAGAAAATTTCTTCTCTTCGAAGAGATTGTGCGCCGGAATTCGCCCACAGGAGCCGTTGCCTCGCGATAGGGTTTGCTTTTAGATTATTAGGACTTTTTGTTCGTTAGTCTTTGGAGATTGCTTCAGTAATTCATTCGGGATTCCATCAGGATTTCCATTAACAAATGCTTTCGAGATATTTTCATAGATTCTCCTCGAGATTTCTTCATGGATTCTTGCCGGGATTTTTCCAGAGACACCATTAGAGATTTCTCCGGATTTTTTTCAAGGATTTCTACCAGGATTCTTTATGGGATTCATCCCGGAGTTTTTTTTACATTACTTGCGGGATTCCTTCAGGGACTCCTCCCGGAATTCAAGCAGAGGTTTTCCCCGGGACTACTTTACAGATTTCTCCATGAATTTCTCTTAGAACTACTTCAGGTATTCATTCTGAGATTCCTCACAGAATGCCGCAAAGGTGCCGCTTGGGAATCCTTCCGGTATCCCTACAGAAATTCATTCCAGAGTTGTTTCAGAGATTGTTGCATTCTAATCGATGCTCTTTCCAGAATTTTCTTAAAGCGAAGAATGTAAGAATAAATGAGGAACAAACCTATGTATAGAGCCGATATAGGCCGATATGCCTCAAGACCTTCTTTGAAACCCCCAGGAGGCGTCTGAGTCTCTCTGAAGCCCACTGAAATAGTTTCAAATGTCTTGAGCACATTGAAACCAATAGAAAGTCCCAACGCGACTCTCAGAAAATCCCGTGAATCTCTGGGAACTCACTGAGACCAATGCGCACCCCTTCAAATCCTAAGAAACCCTTCCTGATGCCTTCGAATTCCCCAGAATCCATCTAAAACCTCTCTGAAAACCCTTGAAATATCCCTGAAGCCTGCTGAAACTTTGTTCACAAACATTTCCTAATAAACTTCTTCAAAATTGTATGTTTGAAAAAATGCAATCCTGGAAAAACTCATTGATGACATCCTGGATGCATCCTAGAAATTCCGCTGTTTTGGTAGATCTTTGACTGAAAAAACCTCAAATACGTATCGTAGTTGAGATTAAAAAAGAAACAGCCAAGCATTTAGAGTAACTGAAAAGGTACAGACATTTCAAAATTCTCCCGGTTGGACACCCCTGCGCCGAAGAAATCGAATGATTTTCCGAATCGCCCCCCGCCGTGAACTGCCGATAGGGGCGAGGCAAAGTCGACGACAACGACGACGACTTCGATTACGCAAGAGGATGGAGATTAAATCAAAACTTATTATTTATTTATCCGATTCTGAATGGCTGCTGGCTGGCACCGGGCCCAGGAATGCCCTTTCTCGCTGGCTGGTTCGACTCGAGGGAAACGAATTTCTACTATATCGGGTGTCCTCCCACTTGGCCGTGTTCCCACCGAGTTCGGTTCGGGTTCTGCTAGTCCTTTCACGTTTCGAAATTCCACTCATTCAGAGCCCCTTGATATCACTGACGCTGGCTGTCGTGTGTCATGAGAGCTGCGTGAATGTTCATAATTTATGGCTGGAAGTTCTGACTCGTTGTTGGATGCTGTTGGCTGATATCAGAGATTCCCTCCTTTGGGGATACACTTCTATCGAGAAGCAGTTTGAAGCTACATTTTCTCCGGGTCAATGAGTTTCAACTTTTACTTTGAACTTTCGGGGTAATCGGGTGATCAGCGCTGTGCGGGACAGCCCAGTTAACTGGACAGACTGATGAATGTGCTTCGATTGTGAGATCTTCGAGCCAACGCAAAAACGTACTAGAGAACTTTCTGAAGAAATGTCGGAGAAAATATTTTGGAAAAAAAAATCAAACGAAATAATATTTAAAACCTAAGATTATATCAAATTCTCGCAAATGGAACAAAATAAAACTAACAAGTGGCAAATCACATTAAACCGAAAACTGCTTAGAACTCATCAAACAATTTCAGTCAGCCCTGATCTCCTGTGCCAAAGAATCTTCAGTTTTTGACGAACATGCTTGTCGCGATACATCCTCCATCCACCGAAACCTTTTGGTCTGAGCCTATGAGCAGGCATCCTTCCCGCGGGCTCAGATCGATTTTAATCGCTTGTGCAAGCATTGCAATCGAATCCCCTTTCACATTCGGCAGGCCCAAAAACACATGCAGTTGATTCCTCGCGCGAGCATGTTTGACGATTGTGGCCAAAAGCGGATTTCCACGCCAAATCGCTTCTAGGCGAGTTTAGTTTCGCCTACGGATGCTACGGTGGCTATGTACGTCGATGGTCCGTGTCAGTCGGTGAAAAATCAAATATAGGTACATAGCATTAGGCCCTGAGGATACATTACAGATGAAAATGTGTGTTGAGATTTGACAGCTAAAATAGGTTTTAGCAATTGAGCCGGTTCTAGCGATTAATATTTTATGTTGTCCATAAGGCTTATATGACAATTTCACTATCCACACATCTATTTATTTTTAAATTTCACAGGCAATTATATTAGGAATGCCTTCCACAATAACATCGGAAATCCTTTTAAAAATTCAGAAATTTTCATTTGAAATTACTGAAGGAAATTTCCAACGAACTTCAAAAGTAAAATTATTAAAACAATTGGGATTTTCAAAAAATCCAGAGAGATTCCTTCCAGGAATCCGGAGAGATTCCTTCCAGGAATCCGGAGAGATTCCTTCCAGGAATCCGGAGAGATTCCTTCCAGGAATCCGGAGAGATTCCTTCCAGGAATCCGGAGAGATTCCTTCCAGGAATCCGGAGAGATTCCTTCCAGGAATCCGGAGAGATTCCTTCCAGGAATCCGGAGAGATTCCTTCCAGGAATCCGGAGAGATTCCTTCCAGGAATCCGGAGAGATTCCTTCCAGGAATCCGGAGAGATTCCTTCCAGGAATCCGGAGAGATTCCTTCCAGGAATCCGGAGAGATTCCTTCCAGGAATCCGGAGAGATTCCTTCCAGGAATCCGGAGAGATTCCTTCCAGGAATCCGGAGAGATTCCTTCCAGGAATCCGGAGAGATTCCTTCCAGGAATCCGGAGAGATTCCTTTCAGGAATCCGGAGAGATTCCTTCTAGGAATCCGGAGAGATTCCTTCCAGGAATCCGGAGAGATTCCTTCCAGGAATTCGGAGAGATTTCTTCCAGGAATCCGGAGAGATTCCTTCCAGGAATCCGGAGAGATTCCTTCCAGGAATCCGGAGAGATTCCTTCCAGGAATCCGGAGAGATTCCTTCCAGGAATCCGGAGAGATTCCTTCCAGGAATCCGGAGAGATTCCTTCCAGGAATCCGGAGAGATTCCTTCCAGGAATCCGGAGAGATTCCTTCCAGGAATCCGGAGAGATTCCTTCCAGGAATCCGGAGAGATTCCTTCCAGGAATCCGGAGAGATTCCTTCCAGGAATCCGGAGAGATTCCTTCCAGGAATCCGGAGAGATTCCTTCCAGGAATCCGGAGAGATTCCTTCCAGGAATCCGGAGAGATTCCTTCCAGGAATCCGGAGAGATTCCTTCCAGGAATCCGGAGAGATTCCTTCCAGGAATCCGGAGAGATTCCTTCCAGGAATCCGGAGAGATTCCTTCCAGGAATCCGGAGAGATTCCTTCCAGGAATCCGGAGAGATTCCTTCCAGGAATCCGGAGAGATTCCTTCCAGGAATCCGGAGAGATTCCTTCCAGGAATCCGGAGAGATTCCTTCCAGGAATCCGGAGAGATTCCTTCCAGGAATCCGGAGAGATTCCTTCCAGGAATCCGGAGAGATTCCTTCCAGGAATCCGGAGAGATTCCTTCCAGGAATCCGGAGAGATTCCTTCCAGGAATCCGGAGAGATTCCTTCCAGGAATCCGGAGAGATTCCTTCCAGGAATCCGGAGAGATTCCTTCCAGGAATCCGGAGAGACTCCTTCCAGGAATCCGGAGAGATTCCTTCCAGGAATCCGGAGAGATTCCTTCCAGGAATCCGGAGAGATTCCTTCCAGGAATCCGGAGAGATTCCTTCCAGGAATCCGGAGAGATTCCTTCCAGGAATCCGGAGAGATTCCTTCCAGGAATCCGGAGAGATTCCTTCCAGGAATCCGGAGAGATTCCTTCCAGGAATCCGGAGAGATTCCTTCCAGGAATCCGGAGAGATTCCTTCCAGGAATCCGGAGAGATTCCTTCCAGGAATCCGGAGAGATTCCTTCCAGGAATCCGGAGAGATTCCTTCCAGGAATCCGGAGAGATTCCTTCCAGGAATCCGGAGAGATTCCTTCCAGGAATCCGGAGAGATTCCTTCCAGGAATCCGGAGAGATTCCTTCCAGGAATCCGGAGAGATTCCTTCCAGGAATCCGGAGAGATTCCTTCCAGGAATCCGGAGAGATTCCTTCCAGGAATCCGGAGAGATTCCTTCCAGGAATCCGGAGAGATTCCTTCCAGGAATCCGGAGAGATTCCTTCCAGGAATCCGGAGAGATTCCTTCCAGGAATCCGGAGAGATTCCTTCCAGGAATCCGGAGAGATTCCTTCCAGGAATCCGGAGAGATTCCTTCCAGGAATCCGGAGAGATTCCTTCCAGGAATCCGGAGAGATTCCTTCCAGGAATCCGGAGAGATTCCTTCCAGGAATCCGGAGAGATTCCTTTCAGAAATCCGGAGAGATTCCTTTCAGAAATCCAGAGAGATTCCTTTCAGGAATCCGGAGAGATTCCTTTCAGGAATCCGGAGAGATTCCTTTCAGGAATCCGGAGAGATTCCTTTCAGGAATCCGGAGAGATTCCTTTCAGGAATCCGGAGAGATTCCTTTCAGGAATCCGGAGAGATTCCTTTCAGGAATCCGGAGAGATTCCTTTCAGGAATCCGGAGAGATTCCTTCCAGGAATCCGGAGAGATTCCTTTCAGGAATCCGGAGAGATTCCTTCCAGGAATCCGGAGAGATTCCTTCCAGGAATCCGGAGAGATTCCTTCCAGGAATCCGGAAAGATTCCTTCCAGGAATCCGGAGAGATTCCTTCCAGGAATCCGGAGAGATTCCTTCCAGGAATCCGGAGAGATTCCTTCCAGGAATCCGGAGAGATTCCTTCCAGGAATCCGGAGAGATTCCTTCCAGGAATCCGGAGAGATTCCTTCCAGGAATCCGGAGAGATTCCTTCCAGGAATCCGGAGAGATTCCTTCCAGGAATCCGGAGAGATTCCTTCCAGGAATCCGGAGAGATTCCTTCCAGGAATCCGGAGAGATTCCTTCCAGGAATCCGGAGAGATTCCTTCCAGGAATCCGGAGAGATTCCTTCCAGGAATCCGGAGAGATTCCTTCCAGGAATCCGGAGAGATTCCTTCCAGGAATCCGGAGAGATTCCTTCCAGGAATCCGGAGAGATTCCTTCCAGGAATCCGGAGAGATTCCTTCCAGGAATCCGGAGAGATTCCTTCCAGGAATCCGGAGAGATTCCTTCCTGGAATCCGGAGAGATTCCTTCCAGGAATCCGGAGAGATTCCTTCCAGGAATCCGGAGAGATTCCTTCCAGGAATCCGGAGAGATTCCTTCCAGGAATCCGGAGAGATTCCTTCCAGGAATCCGGAGAGATTCCTTCCAGGAATCCGGAGAGATTCCTTCCAGGAATCCGGAGAGATTCCTTCCAGGAATCCGGAGAGATTCCTTCCAGGAATCCGGAGAGATTCCTTCCAGGAATCCGGAGAGATTCCTTCCAGGAATCCGGAGAGATTCCTTCCAGGAATCCGGAGAGATTCCTTCCAGGAATCCGGAGAGATTCCTTCCAGGAATCCGGAGAGATTCCTTCCAGGAATCCGGAGAGATTCCTTCCAGGAATCCGGAGAGATTCCTTCCAGGAATCCGGAGAGATTCCTTCCAGGAATCCGGAGAGATTCCTTCCAGGAATCCGGAGAGATTCCTTCCAGGAATCCGGAGAGATTCCTTCCAGGAATCCGGAGAGATTCCTTCCAGGAATCCGGAGAGATTCCTTCCAGGAATCCGGAGAGATTCCTTCCAGGAATCCGGAGAGATTCCTTCCAGGAATCCGGAGAGATTCCTTCCAGGAATCCGGAGAGATTCCTTCCAGGAATCCGGAGAGATTCCTTCCAGGAATCCGGAGAGATTCCTTCCAGGAATCCGGAGAGATTCCTTCCAGGAATCCGGAGAGATTCCTTCCAGGAATCCGGAGAGATTCCTTTCAGAAATCCGGAGAGATTCCTTTCAGAAATCCAGAGAGATTCCTTTCAGGAATCCGGAGAGATTCCTTTCAGGAATCCGGAGAGATTCCTTTCAGGAATCCGGAGAGATTCCTTTCAGGAATCCGGAGAGATTCCTTTCAGGAATCCGGAGAAATTACTTTCAGGAACCCGGAGAGATTCCTTTCAGGAATCCGGAGAGATTCCTTTCAGGAATCCGGAGAAATTCCTTTCAGGAACCCGGAAAGATTCCTTTCAGGAACCCGGAGAGATTCCTTTCAGGAACCCGGAGAGATTTCTTTCCGGAACCCGGAGAGATTCCTTTCAGGAATCCGGAGAGATTCCTTTCAGGAATCCGGAGAGATTCCTTTCAGGAATCCGGAGAGATTCCTTTCAGGAATCCGGAGAGATTCCTTTCAGGAATCCGGAGAGATTCCTTTCAGGAATCCGGAGAGATTCCTTTCAGGAATCCGGAGAGATTCCTTTCAGGAATCCGGAGAGATTCCTTTCAGGAATCCGGAGAGATTCCTTTCAGGAATCCGGAGAGATTCCTTTCAGGAATCCGGAGAGATTCCTTTCAGGAATCCGGAGAGATTCCTTTCAGGAATCCGGAGAGATTCCTTTCAGGAATCCGGAGAGATTCCTTTCAGGAATCCGGAGAGATTCCTTTCAGGAATCCGGAGAGATTCCTTTCAGGAATCCGGAGAGATTCCTTTCAGGAATCCGGAGAGATTCCTTTCAGGAATCCGGAGAGATTCCTTTCAGGAATCCGGAGAGATTCCTTTCAGGAATCCGGAGAGATTCCTTTCAGGAATCCGGAGAGATTCCTTTCAGGAATCCGGAGAGATTCCTTTCAGGAATCCGGAGAGATTCCTTTCAGGAATCCGGAGAGATTCCTTTCAGGAATCCGGAGAGATTCCTTTCAGGAATCCGGAGGGATTCCTTTCAGGAATCCGGAGGGATTCCTTTCAGGAATCCGGAGGGATTCCTTTCAGGAATCCGGAGAGATTCCTTTCAGAAATCCGGAGAGATTCCTTTCAGAAATCCGGAGAGATTCCTTTCAGAAATCCGGAGAGATTCCTTTCAGAAATCCGGAGAGATTCCTTTCAGAAATCCGGAGAGATTCCTTTCAGGAATCCGGTGAGATTCCTTTCAGGAATCCGATGAGATTCCTTTCAGGAATCCGGAGAGATTCCTTTCAGGAATTCGGAGAGATTCCTTTCAGGAATCCGTAGAAATTCCTTTCAGGAATCCGTAGGGATTCCCTTCAGAAATCCGA
Source organism: Aedes albopictus (assembly GCF_035046485.1). NCBI lineage: Eukaryota > Metazoa > Arthropoda > Insecta > Diptera > Culicidae > Aedes > Aedes albopictus. The sequence goes on along the minus strand of NC_085136.1, from coordinate 321,107,238 downwards.
AGAGATTCGTTTCAGGAATCCGGAGAGATTCCTTTCAGGAATCCGGAGAGATTCCTTTCAGGAATCCGGAGAGATTCCTTTCAGGAATCTGGAGAGATTCCTTTCAGAAATCCAGAGAGATTCCTGGAAGGAATCTCTCAAAAATCCAGAGAGATTCCTGGAAGGAATCTCTCCGGATTCCTGGAAGGAATCTCTCCGGATTCCTGGAAGGAATCTCTCCGGATTCCTGGAAGGAATCTCTCCGGATTCCTGGAAGGAATCTCTCCGGATTCCTGGAAGGAATCTCTCCGGATTCCTGGAAGGAATCTCTCCGGATTCCTGGAAGGAATCTCTCCGGATTCCTGGAAGGAATCTCTCCGGATTCCTGGAAGGAATCTCTCCGGATTCCTGGAAGGAATCTCTCCGGATTCCTGGAAGGAATCTCTCCGGATTCCTGGAAGGAATCTCTCCGGATTCCTGGAAGGAATCTCTCCGGATTCCTGGAAGGAATCTCTCCGGATTCCTGGAAGGAATCTCTCCGGATTCCTGGAAGGAATCTCTCCGGATTCCTGGAAGGAATCTCTCCGGATTCCTGGAAGGAATCTCTCCGGATTCCTGGAAGGAATCTCTCCGGATTCCTGGAAGGAATCTCTCCGGATTCCTGGAAGGAATCTCTCCGGATTCCTGGAAGGAATCTCTCCGGATTCCTGGAAGGAATCTCTCCGGATTCCTGGAAGGAATCTCTCCGGATTCCTGGAAGGAATCTCTCCGGATTCCTGGAAGGAATCTCTCCGGATTCCTGGAAGGAATCTCTCTGGATTCCTGGAAGGAATCTCTCCGGATTCCTGGAAGAAATCTCTCCGGATTCCTGGAAGGAATCTCTCCGGATTCCTGGAAGGAATCTTTCCGGATTCCTAGAAGGAATCTCTCCGGATTCCTGAAAGGAATCTCTCCGGATTCCTGGAAGGAATCTCTCCGGATTCCTGGAAGGAATCTCTCCGGATTCCTGGAAGGAATCTCTCCGGATTCCTGGAAGGAATCTCTCCGGATTCCTGGAAGGAATCTCTCCGGATTCCTGGAAGGAATCTCTCCGGATTCCTGGAAGGAATCTCTCCGGATTCCTGGAAGGAATCTCTCCGGATTCCTGGAAGGAATCTCTCCGGATTCCTGGAAGGAATCTCTCCGGATTCCTGGAAGGAATCTCTCCGGATTCCTGGAAGGAATCTCTCCGGATTCCTGGAAGAAATCTCTCCGGATTCCTGGAAGGAATCTCTCCGGATTCCTGGAAGAAATCTCCGGAGAAATCCGGAGAGATTCCTTTCAGAAATCCGGAGAGATTCCTTTCAGAAATCCAGAGAGATTCCTTTCAGGAATCCGGAGAGATTCCTTTCAGGAATCCGGAGAGATTCCTTTCAGGAATCCGGAGAGATTCCTTTCAGGAATCCGGAGAGATTCCTTTCAGGAATCCGGAGAGATTCCTTTCAGGAATCCGGAGAGATTCCTTTCAGGAATCCGGAGAGATTCCTTTCAGGAATCCGGAGAGATTCCTTTCAGGATTCCGGAGAGATTCCTTTCAGGAATCCGGAGAGATTCCTTTCAGGAATCCGGAGAGATTCCTTTCAGAAATCCGGAGAGATTCCTTTCAGGAATCCGGTGAGATTCCTTTCAGGAATCCGGAGTGATTCCTTTCAGGAATCCGGAGTGATTCCTTTCAGGAATCCGGAGAGATTCCCTTCAGGAATCCGGAGTGATTCCTTTCAGGAATCCGGAGTGATTCCTTTCAGGAATCCGGAGAGATTCCTTTCAGGAATCCGGAGAGATTCCTTTCAGGAATCCGGAGGGATTCCTTTCAGGAATCCGGAGGGATTCCTTTCAGGAATCCGGAGAGATTCCTTTCAGAAATCCGGAGAGATTCCTTTCAGAAATCCGGAGAGATTCCTTTCAGAAATCCGGAGAGATTCCTTTCAGAAATCCGGAGAGATTCCTTTCAGGAATCCGGTGAGATTCCTTTCAGGAATCCGATGAGATTCCTTTCAGGAGTCCGGAGAGATTCCTTTCAGGAATTTGGAGAGATTCCTTTCAGGAATCCGTAGAAATTCCTTTCAGGAATCCGTAGGGATTCCCTTCAGAAATCCGAAGAGATTCGTTTCAGGAATCCGGAGAGATTCCTTTCAGGAATCCGGAGAGATTCCTTTCAGGAATCCGGAGAGATTCCTTTCAGGAATCCGGAGAGATTCCTTTCAGGAATCTGGAGAGATTCCTTTCAGAAATCCAGAGAGATTCCTTTCAGGAATCCGGAGAGATTCCTTTCAGGAACTCGGAGAGATTCCTTTCAGGAATCCGGAGAGATTCCTTTCAGGAATCCGGAGAAATTCCTTTCAGGAACCCGGAGAGATTCCTTTCAGGAATCCGGAGAGATTCCTTTCAGGAATCCGGAGAAATTCCTTTCAGGAACCCGGAGAGATTCCTTTCAGGAACCCGGAGAGATTTCTTTCCGGAACCCGGAGAGATTCCTTTCAGGAATCCGGAGAGATTCCTTTCAGGAATCCGGAGAGATTCCTTTCAGGAATCCGGAGAGATTCCTTTCAGGAATCCGGAGAGATTCCTTTCAGGAATCCGGAGAGATTCCTTTCAGGAATCCGGAGAGATTCCTTTCAGGAATCCGGAGAGATTCCTTTCAGGAATCCGGAGAGATTCCTTTCAGGAATCCGGAGAGATTCCTTTCAGGAATCCGGAGAGATTCCTTTCAGGAATCCGGAGAGATTCCTTTCAGGAATCCGGAGTGATTCCTTTCAGGAATCCGGAGAGATTCCTTTCAGGAATCCGGAGTGATTCCTTTCAGGAATCCGGAGTGATTCCTTTCAGGAATCCGGAGTGATTCCTTTCAGGAATCCGGAGTGATTCCTTTCAGGAATCCGGAGTGATTCCTTTCAGGAATCCGGAGTGATTCCTTTCAGGAATCCGGAGTGATTCCTTTCAGGAATCCGGAGTGATTCCTTTCAGGAATCCGGAGAGATTCCTTTCAGGAATCCGGAGAGATTCCTTTCAGGAATCCGGAGGGATTCCTTTCAGGAATCCGGAGGGATTCCTTTCAGGAATCCGGAGGGATTCCTTTCAGGAATCCGGAGAGATTCCTTTCAGAAATCCGGAGAGATTCCTTTCAAAAATCCGGAGAGATTCCTTTCAGAAATCCGGAGAGATTCCTTTCAGAAATCCGGAGAGATTCCTTTCAGGAATCCGGTGAGATTCCTTTCAGGAATCCGATGAGATTCCTTTCAGGAATCCGGAGAGATTCCTTTCAGGAATTCGGAGAGATTCCTTTCAGGAATCCGTAGAAATTCCTTTCAGGAATCCGTAGGGATTCCCTTCAGAAATCCGAAGAGATTCCTTTCAGGAATCCGGAGAGATTCCTTTCAGGAATCCGGAGAGATTCCTTTCAGGAATCTGGAGAGATTCCTTTCAGGAATCTGGAGAGATTCCTTTCAGGAATCCGTAGAGATTCCTTTCAGGAATCCGGAGAGATTCCTTTCAGGAATCCGGAGAGATTCCTTTCAGGAATCCGGAGAGATTCCTTTCAGGAATCCGGAGGGATTCCTTTCAGGAATCCGGAGGGATTCCTTTCAGGAATCCGGAGGGATTCCTTTCAGGAATCCGGAGAGATTCCTTTCAGAAATCCGGAGAGATTCCTTTCAGAAATCCGGAGAGATTCCTTTCAGAAATCCGGAGTGATTCCTTTCTGGAATCCGGAGAGATTCCTTTCAGGAATCTGGAGAGATTCCTTTCAGGAATCCGTAGAGATTCCTTTCAGGAATCCGGAGAGATTCCTTTCAGGAATCCGGAGAGATTCCTTTCAGGAATCCGGAGAGATTCCTTTCAGGAATCCGGAGAGATTCCTTTCAGGAATCCGGAGAGATTCCTTTCAGGAATCCGGAGGGATTCCTTTCAGGAATCCGGAGGGATTCCTTTCAGGAATCCGGAGAGATTCCTTTCAGAA